>NW_020897715.1:9794061-9831180 GCF_003984885.1 Neopelma chrysocephalum
AGAAAGAAAGAAAGAAGGAAGGAAGGAGAAAGAAAGAGAAAGAGAGAGAGAGAAAGAAAGAAAGAAGGAGTTAGTTTAGGATTGCTCTACCCTGTCATTCCATGATCTATCATATATCTCATATATAACATTACTTCAGGATTTAGCACCTGAAGTAAAATGATTGTGTGCAAAGTTCTGTTTTTTTCTGATAGGTTAATTTCAGCCCTTATGATTGGACAGATGCCTGAAAATGTCTAGGGATTAAAAAACTACATTTTGAGAATGAGAAGAGAAATAATAACCAAAGTGTACTAGTCTAGTGCTGGTGTCATAAGTTTGGGGAAAAGCCAACAATTCAACAGTTCTGGAAATATGATAGGCCTAACAGTGACAAGGGAATACTAAAATTGTACATACTGAGGAAAGAAAAGCCAATCCTGCCTCACCACACCAAGAAGAAGACAAAACACCAACTTATAGCTGAAAAAGAGAGTTATTCTGTTGTGAAGTCATTCCATGTTGCTACAAGTCAAATTTTTTTAGATGGATATACAAGATGTTTCTTATTTTATGTGCTGTGTGCTGTTCCCCTGGAAAGAATAAAACTGAATGTTTAAAACAAGTGTCTTTGTAATTTTGCGTAAAGCATATATGTTAGTTAGGTGTCCTGGTGTAATTCCAAATAGAAAATTACATTTCCAGCCCAACATAGCAAAAAAAAAAAAAAGTTGTAGCAGTTTTATTTGAATCTAATTACTATTTATCCTCTACCCTAATTCTGCAGTGTGATTAACTCATTAACTTAATGTTAAAACTTCATATTTTCTACTAAAAACCAGAAAAAAAAAAAAACTTGTAATTTTTCACCAATGGGTCCTATAGATGGCTAATGCTACTATAACTCTCTCATTTAAAGGAAAAAATACTTACATTTTTACCAGTTACTTCATGAACTTTTTTACTACTGCAATTGTAGGTGTTACAGCTAATGATAATGCTAAACTAGTGGAAAAACAGCCGTGTTGGCAAACACAATTTTCCATAACTGATAGTTTACTTTTGGTTTACTGGGTTTCCAGAAGACTTCACCTTTAAGAAATTGTTCAGTTGCTTGCTATTAGCAAATGAAACAGCCTTATATTGTTATATTGTCATATTCCATTACTGAATATATGATTTCAAGATAACACATTTTGATCTCCTCTTTTTCACTCTTTCCCCAGTGAAAAGGCAGAGTCTGAAGGTTCAGATCAATGCAACAGATGACACCGTTTGCATGAGATATCTCCGACCAAGTCAAAACACCAAACTAGAAGGTTTTGTCCTGGGTTATGGAAGCAACTTCTTTTCTAATCAGTACATTCCTTTACCTTCAGAAGGAAAAAACTCTGTAACAGAACTTGGTAAGACATATTTTCTTTACATGCTTTATGGGAACTATGCATGAATTATAGGAAGAGTGAGGATAATATGAACTTTTGGGTTTCCTAAATTTTGTTTTTATTAGGTTGTTGCTCAGGTTTCTTTGTGTTTGTTTAAGGTTGCCTTGAAGAATTTCAGGTGAAAGTAGATCCTTCAAGGAGAAAAAATATTTTTTGTTGTTCAGAAAAGTTTGCTAATGGTATTTATTTTGAGGATTTTTTTTGTACCAAGAGACTGTACTAAATTGACCACGTAATAGATCAAATGGGATGGTTTGCCTAAAGTTGTAGTTGCAAAGTAGAATACAAGGGAGATATGCAAGTTTTTAACAAATAATGCAAGAAGTAGTGAAATAGTCTTGAGAACTGTGTGGTTGATTCCCTTTGACAGAAACATTTGTATCAAAATTATGTCTTTTCTGGCAGGGATCTACTGCAGTTCTACATGTTACAGAATAACCTGTAGCTTCAATGTCAGAAGTTACTGATGGAATTCCATGAGTTGTTTTATGGAAGAGATTAAACCACGTCAAGAATGTTATATTCTGTTACCTGGAACAGGGAGAAAGAATAAATAATTAAAAAATTTACATAGCAGGATTTGACCTTTTGAGAAATCTGTTTAGTCTCTAAGGGTTTTCCTGTTGCTTTCTCTAAGCTTTTCTAGCCTGAAATGAATCTGGGTTACTCCCACCATTGTAATGGTGGTGATCGTGGTGTCAAACAAGGGGGAAATAAGGACACATAAGCACAGAAGTAATAATTGCCATCTTTTTGATGAGGTCAGTTAAGGCCATTGAAGGTGTCTGCTCCAGGCTGAAAACTGCAGAATAAAATATGAAAAAAATAAGATGCTAGACACATAATAATTAAATTATTAGATACTTTGATTAGATCACTGTGGCAAAGGTTGACTTTCCTTTTCATGAGTTGTTACTCCTGGAATCTCTCTGTAATTCTATCACCAGTCCAATGTTTGACTTCATAACCATCACTTAAGCTCTGTCTGTCTTATCTGATTTATCCCACATGTAGCTTTTGCATCAGTTCACTAAGAATGATGTACAGGATTTTCTGTAGTATACGGAAATATATATACACACACATATATATGTACATATATATACATATATGTATGTATTAGGCATAATAGTACCTGTGTAACCGTATTGCAGGAGTAGTGAGGATTAATATTTTTCAGGTACTCTGAGATCTTTGGAAAGAGGAAAAAGGACTGAATGTAACATCATATGCACTGCCTATTTAATAGCAGCTTTAATACCAAATGTTTTACGAAACTGAACACAGAAAGCTCAGTGTCACCTGGAACTTAGGGGATTTTGGTATTTCGTAACCTTAATGTTAATAGCTAATACTTGGAAACTGTAGGCACCTTTCTTTAGCTCTACAGCACATCAGAGCACCAGCCACATGCGTATTCATTAAAGCTTATCATTAAGCACTCATAATCTTGAAACAATGAACCCAGAAGATGAGATACCCCACAATGCATACAATCTGTAAGAAAATGATAATTTGTCCTTTCAAACAAAGAGTATAGGTCTACACAGCAAAAAGAAATGCCTTAGAGACATGTCCTTGATTTAGCTCTTCATCCCTGGTTTCGTTAACAGAGTAGCATATCTCTTTGGAATAATTGTCCTCAGTTGGAACTGGAATATGGGAGATGAAGCAAGGAGTAACTTTTTTTCTTTAATAGATGACACAATATATATACACAATAATACATATTTCTAAAGCCCATGAGTTCCATATTTCCCACTCAGTCACTTTCGATTAAGATGAAAGTTATTCTCAGGTTTTCTGCTGGGTCACACACTTTTTATGATTCTGTTAACAAGAGACTTGAAGTCAGAAGATTTATTAATTTATGAATTTATGTGTGTATAGGTGCATATATTTTGAAAGAAATTAATAAGAACATGGTATTTCCTAGGGTTTTCAAGAGAGCTATATGGCTTTGTAGAGAGTGTGACATCCACCTACATTTCATGCATTAAAACATTCAGCACCTCACTGCAATGGTTTTTACCTTAAAATATTTGTTTTTCTTTTGCCAGTTATATAGTAAACAAGCCAGCAATTGTGCAACTTTATCTTTGAATTGGGATCTGCCTGCAGAGGGCATGTACAAAGAGAAAAGGATTCTGCTTGTTTTCCTGAACTTTTAATGAATTGATACTGGCTGGCAACAAACTCTCGAGCAGCTTCATGCATTGGTAGATAGGTTAATTTGAATCACAAGTGAAGAGTAAATTACAATGATGAGGTAACATCAAAGTTTGTTTCAAAGAAGGTTGTGTTTTTATCAGGATACCAAATGTGTTTTGCGCTGAGTGTACTTGATGAGCTTACATCACAGTAAACAACATTCTTATTGGTCATGGAAGCTATTCAGACAGTGTCAAAAGATATCCAAATGTAAATTCACCTAGACTAATGAAAAGGTAAAGAGACCCATCCAAAAGTTTTGGGTTTGACTTAGACCTTTATCTAAATTTGTTCAGTCTGCCTGACTCAAAAAGAAAGAGTATTTACCTGAGAAATTTGTGTTAGTTTGTTCTAGCTTGGCCAGGAAGGCTGCAAGCCAGCCTCCTAGAGATAGCTGATACTGTTGAAGTAACCCAAAAAATTGGGTGGAGACAATGAAATTTTGTAAGAATGAACAGTAATTACTTAACAGAGTGAACAAAATCAGTTTCCCTTTCAGTTTCTAAAACCAGCTCAGAGCTGGGCAGTGCTTTTGCTTTTCCTTTTTTAAACAAGATTTTACAGTGTAAGAGGAGAAAGTACTGGTAATCCTGCTTTATAACAACCATAATAAGTGGCACGTGAATTTTGTCCATATGTATATAGGGCAAAATTCTAGTACCCCTTTGAATACATTTTATAAAGTATAATTCAGGGATCTGTGTTAGAGCAGTCCTTAGCTGAAAGATCTTGGTGTGCAGTTTCTTATATCTGATCAATTACCAGAAAAGTGCAGATGTATTAGCTACATGCTTTCCGAGATGCCAAATCATGTGAAAATTAATTCAGCATTATGTTGCTTCCTGACAACTTCCCAAGAAACTAAATTCCCATTTTTAATGTTAGCTGACCCTAGTAGAATGGAGAATCTGGAGGAGGTCAGCAGCTGCCCCTGCATCTAAACAAGTGGATTGACCAGAAGCAGGTTCATTCATGCCAGCCTCTTTGTCCCACTTCTCTGTCTTTTCCCATGCACGATACACTGCAATACTTTCAATCCTGCCCTTTCTCCACCTTTGGCATTTGCCTTTAACAACATCCTGTAGTAAATCTTTAGCAATCCCGAAATGCAAATTAAGGAATTGCAGCCTGAAGCTAAAAAATACTTTGTTTTGATTTCTGAATTCACTGGCCTACGAATTCTAGTGATACATTTGTCACGTTTTATTTTAAAATTTATTCTGAGTTCATCAGTCAGTTCATTCTTGTGTTGTTTTGCTTCCAGCTGCATTTCTATATTGTCAGAACCCTGAACTGAATAGTATGCTTGAACAAAACCAGAATTTGTTAGCATTTTGTAGTGTATGTTAAATGCCTGCTGCCACTGATTTGATAGCCTAGCTCATGGCGCATGGAAGTAAGTGTTCTCCTATATAAGTCTGATTATGTAAGTGGCATGTATTTTTGTGAAATTGTGGTTGTCTTCATAAGCTGTTAAGGTAGATAATAAAAGCTTTTTTCTTTTAGTAATTTTATTCATTAATATAACTGAATCTTAGTCAGTTTTTTCTTTTACAATGACACCAAGGTGCTGGTTTGCTTTTGTGAAACTTTGTAGTCTTTGAAGTATTTCTTCTTTGGGAAATCGTGGGCATATCTGTATTGTGCATGTCTTTTGGACTGTCTGGATGAAAAGAAACCTGAGAAACTGAAGGAGTTGGGAAAACTATTTCGTCTAACTGGTGACAGTTCATCAAACTGTAGTAGTCGATGTTTAAGAGCTAAAACAAGATGACTGAACATTTCTGTCTAATACTTTTGAGAACTGAGAGAAAAAGCTGTAAGAATATGTACTGAACACATATGCATGTCTCTACTGTGTGTATTGAATGCTATAGATACAAATACTATCGCTTTACAAATACTGATGTCTTGGGTGTGTGACTATTCTTCCCTTCTGCTTCAGAAATCATTAGGTTAGGCATATGTGCCTGCAAGAGTGCTGTGCTTTGTTTCAAACTGGCATTGCTTTATTCTGCTGTGGACGTTTCAACTTGAAAGAGTTTTACTGATGTATTGGTGCCTCTGAACTGAATGGTCAAAACAGCCCATGTTTGGGGAATTATATCACTAAGAATTAGGCTTGGATTTGTTGGCCAGTACTTCTCTGGTACATCTGGGCATTTTCCTATAGTCCTTTGTGGCTGAAGAATTGAAGGTGGTCACTTTTTGGACATTATTTCTGATCTGAAAGGAGCTCTTAGCCAAGATATTTTTCATTCTAGCTTTAATAAAGAGGGCTAGAGAATAATAGGTTCGAACAAGTAAACTTATTAAGTTAGTCTTATAGTAGCAGCCTTCTAAGAATGTGTTAGGAATCAAGGAACCACTAAGATTTTCACAGCAAATTTGTAAATGTATTTCAAGCTGAACTTGTTAAAGTTTTCATTGATCTGTAGGGATCCTTCCTTTGTGAGGCTCTGGATGAGAGACAGGCAAATCTGTATCTTGCATCTGTCTCATATATATCTCTGTTGTATACTGATGAGTGTTGAAACGATTTCTGGAGGTAGATGCTGGATTTGTGCATTTGTGTCTAGATATTTCAACATTAATCTTAGTTATGGAACTATCCTTATCTTACTAAATACAGTTCAAAAAAATAAGAAATATTCAGTTGCAAACAGGATTGTTTTTACCCTGTGATGTGATTTGCTTTTACTTGAGGTTATAATTTCATTTTTAAAATGTACTTTTCTTTTTAAGTATATTTCAGTGTAAATAGTTGGTATATTCTCTGAATCAAAATGACATACAGTCAGTCATATTTTTATGACTGACAGTCACCTTTTGCTACCTACCTCTTATTTCAGCAGTTTATCTCTTAAGCATTAAGATGAACAAACACAAACTAAATTATGGTTTTATTTAGGTTTCAGTATTTCACAGCATTTTCTTTTTCTTTTCATGTCTTGCTCACTTCTCCCCAAGATTCCTCCTCCTTATAGACATGAATCTCTAGAGTAGATTATGCGTATATAGACATCATAAAAGAACACAGATTATTATAAAATAGTTCTTGCAGCTTGATAGAGTTTAATACATGGGTGAGGCAATGTTTCAAGGCCCTGAAAATTAATTGAGTCATAGTAGCATCAGATGATTTCCTGGTTGTGGTGACAACTGATACATACATTTCTCAGCAAGAGGACTGAATCAATGTGAAACCTCTGACATTATTAAAAGAAATGTTAAATTGCAATGGAAGACTAAGAAAGAACTTCCATTTCTAAACCTAAATCAGGACTCGTTACATGATATTACAGAAGCTGTCTGCATTTCTTGATTTCAGATGCCTTGGATATAGAACATATATTTGCCCAGAATAAAAGCACTTCAAGGCATGTGTTCTCCAGTCCGTGCATAATGGTTTAATACTGTGCATCAAACCAATGAATTTAACTTAAACTATAGTTGCTGTACTCTTAGCACCTCTCTGGTAATGTGGGTGATTCTGCTCAGGAATAATTGAATCATATTTCTAAATTAAGATATACTTTTAGTTAAGTTCAGAAGAGAAATTTAGTGTTGTATCCCAGTTATTGAATGTACTCGTTTAATAATTTCAAATTCTGATTTCAGTTATTATGATCACAATATTGTCTTAAATTCAGTGGTTCTAAACTGGACAAGTGGTACTTTTGAAACCTGCCTGTTCTATAGCAGCACTCTCTCAACATCTAACCTTAGTCCATTTTCCTAAATACTTCCTTTTATAGATGGTATTACAATCAGAAGAGCCATTTGTCTATGAAATAGGGATTTTTTTTTTTATCAAGACAACATTTGTTAAGTCCACCAAAAAAAAAGCTTAATGAGCAGCACATAACACAAAATATTTCCACAGAGAGCACTTTGTTACAGAACAAAAACACCTGTTAGAACCAATGATTCCCAAAAATTTCCTGGTTTTGTATCTTTGAGATGTGCAGAAACACATTTTCAGTCTTTGTTTATTACTACATTTTGTTTAGCAGTTAATCTATATCCATGCTGCTACATGTCATTTCAGATTTCAGCCAGAATTAATTTTTCCAGTTATGGAGCAGGGCAAAACCAACCGTTCCAAACCATTTGGATAACTTTCTTTCACAATCTTTGGAAATTTTGCTGAAAAACCTGTAATTTTTTACAGCTTTGAAGACTGACTTTGTAGTTCACAAGCTTTCAAGGTGATGTTTGAAACTAATTTTGTTGAATACTTGTGAGAGTTATATCAGCGCCACAAGTGGTCACGAATGCACAGGAGGAAACTGGGATTAAAGTGCAGGGAAATCATAATATTTTAAAATGTCACTTATTTCAAGTTTTAGGTCTCAATAGAAAAAGTATCCATATGATTACATAGATTCCAGAACATTTTTCTGTAAATGAAGATGTATTTGTACTTTGGTGTTGCTCTTTTTTTAACTAATTCTTCTGTCCACACTGCCCAGAACAGCTGTTTTCAATGCTCATCTTAGTTACTGGGTGTGGTTGAAACCATTAAAAAATGGTAATTAAACAATTTAAGTTCACCCATAGTATGGGTTTCCAGTGATTTAGATGCATAGAATCAGTGAAGTTAAGTTAGAGTGTTTTTACCCACATAGCCTTTTCAGTAGCGCAGAAAGCTTCTGTTTTTTTTCAGTACTGCTTTTCTTTTCTCTCTCCTTACAGAGATCTGGGTGTAAGAGAAAATTGAATGATTTCTTAGTGGTTCTGTTTAATTGGTAGAATTCAAGCAGTCGGTTACACTGAAATATGCAGGAAATTCAGTCTGTCATCTATAGATACAGATCTAGATAAATGTATCTAAACTAGAATAAGAATTTTATACAGATCAATGCTTTTTTATAAAAACTATAGCGAATATAATTTTGGTTGGTATATGGTGAGCCAAATTCTGCCCATGGATATCTCGCTGGAAGCTCCTACGACTTCTCTCATGTTGCAGTTCAGTGAGAATAGAGCTTGGCTTTAAGTAGTTAAGAAGGGCAGAAATCTCTGACATCTGATTTTAAGAGTAAAGGAGAATCTTATTTCTGAAGAGGAATCTCCCAAATTACATTCACCATCTCAAAATTGTTTTAGTCAAATCATTTATTATTTTAAACTCCATAGATCTTAAAGAAAACATGCCTAAAGATCACAAAGATTGGATAATGTGTCAAGCATTCACTGAATATTTGACTTTTCTTGTTAATTATAGGTTAATATATTAATCCCTGTTTCAAATAAATAGTACATCTGTACTAATTGCATTTGTCTTCATTTACAGATGCAGAGCCACGGTATTTGGTTTCAGTAAGACCAGCACGTGTTTCAAATAACAAGAAATCTTGTTCAGGTATTTTAGCATTACTGCAACTTTTTCTTGAAGTATTTGAAAGAAGACAGGGTCTTTTATGTAACTTTAATATGGAGATGACTCTCAGAATCACTGGACTGTTGCAAAAAATAAACTGATGCCCCAACCCTGGGAACACTCAAGGTCAGGCTGTGAGAAATCTGATCCAGTAATAGCTGTCCCTGCTCATTGCAGAGGGCTTGGACTTTCAAAAGGACCTTTTCAAAAGGGCCTTTAAAGGTCACTTCAAACCCAAACTACTCTCAGATCTTTATATGATTGTTTTCCTAGTTCCTGGTAACTGCTTGGGATTAATTTCTACTTGTTTTTTTGCAGGCATAAAACAGTATGTCTGGAAAGATTTTGGAAAGTGATTTACCTTTGAGATGCAACATACATTTACATATATATATCAAAAACCACAAAACCAAAAAATGCCCAATGCACTATTTGGTCATAATTAATTTTTGTATCTACAGTCTACCCTGATAACAGGATTCAAAAGGCATGAGAAGAATTAGGTCTGTTTCACAACAGTGAGAAATAGCACCGTTAGATTAGTGGCTTACAAACTTTCAGGGAATGTGTTGTCACCTGTACATTTTGAGGACGTACAGATCCTTTAGATTTTGAAGTATGTAATGTGATGCAAATAATATATCAATTTCCCTTAATTAATCATCTTCTAAACACCAGAGGTTCTCCTTAGGTTTATAGCAGTCCATAAACCACGGGCTCAGAATAGTTTCTCTAGATCGTTTGTTCATTTCCACCTTTTAGCTTTTAAACTTTTATTAAATAAAGTTCATGCTCTACACGAGAATTGTGCTCCTTCATTCAGAGCAAAGCTAAAGTGAAGGATCATGCAAAAGCTGTACATTTTCAATATAGTAGATAGTTAAAAGAGAAAAATTCCCCAGATGCAGATGCTGACTCTGATTTGCTTACATTTAAAGGCAGAAGAACTTTTGTAGGTTTTATATTACTCTTGATGAAGAACACCATGGAAAGTATCAATTATCTATGGACCTATTTGCAGTGTTAGTAAGAAATCTGCCCAGAAATTACTATTTCTGTCACATCCAAAGAGAGACTTCCTGATATCCTGAACTCTGTGTCATACCTCCTGTGGTATGGGCCAAGACAGCCAGAGCCTTGAATTGAATCTATGTATACCTTATTCTTGTACTAACCATACCCAAATCATGAATTGCTCATTTTAAAAACTAGATTTAACTGGAATATTAGGATGAAAAAAGACGTCAGACACTGCCTCTGCCCCTTTTGTAAATCATACATTAGAAATGGTGACTGTGAAAAAAAGAGAACTGTTGCATCTTTCCCTTCAAGCTTAGAAGTGAAGTAGGCCTTCATTTACTTTACTATCCAACTGCAGGAGAGAGAAACTAACTTTATATATTTTGTATGTAGGTCGGACCAAGACACAAAAGCCTCTGCAGCTGGTAGTTGGCACTCTCACCCCAACCTCTGTGTTTCTCTCTTGGGGCATCCTAGTCAACCCTCAACATGACTGGACAGCAACTAGTAACTGTGCTAGTGACAGGTAACATAACAGAAAATCCTTTTTTTTATTACTCTCTTGATTTAACTCAGTGTAACTCTGCTGTGCCTAAAATAAGTTTTAAAGTGGAAATTAAAATGTTGGGAACAATATTTCTGAATGTGAAGTAAATTTTCTCACTCATTTGATGCTTTGAAAGTCTTTATTTGTCTTGAGTGAAAATTTAGTCAGAAATCTACACGCTGAAGTAAAAATCTTGCTATTTCACAGTACATCCTTTGTTCTTAAACCAATTGCCTTGACTCTACCTTCAGTTCTATCTTAATCAATTGAAAGAACTTTGTTAAATCATAGGAAAATTTTTTTTAAAGTTGGCTGAATAAAAGTAAGAGAATTCTTTTGTTGTGCTGTGATAGGGGAATGATGCCTTGTTTTAATGCTGTTTGATTTTTGTTTCCTATATCTGATCTTATCACTGAAACAACTTTCCTGATCTTGATATAATACAGCTTTCATTAATTTTTCTGTTGTAAGTAAAATAAGATCTCTTCTACTGTAACATATTTGGTGTGCTGCAATTATTTAATGGGTGTTACAGTAGATGGAGAGCTCACAAAGACTCACCAAGTAGCAGTTTCAAGAGAAGTCACAGTGCTGGGGAACTTCTCATTAAAGTGTACTCATACATTTTAGGCAACTCTTGGAAGATTAATAAAATTCGCTTTGCAATTATTTAAATTGTTAATACAGATGTTTTCCCTGCTTTGTCATTTTGGTGTTCTCTTTGTATTCTTCCTTTTATGACAGAAGAATTTTTTTGCCTTCATTTACATTGTGTGAAGCTCCATTTGACTCAGCAGTGTTTGGTAAAACCATGCAGTTGTTAAACCATGTAAAACCATGCATTTTTTTCATTATTCAGAACGTTTTTTTCCCTGTCTAATATTTGTCTACGTGCTGTCTAATTTAGACTTGAATCTGCTTACTTTGGTGTTCGTAATAGAACTCCCATTGATGCCATTAAACTGAATGTCAAACATACATTATGTCAAAAAAAACATCCCATGTTACCAATATGCCCTTTTTCTTAACTCTCAAAAGTTTTGGACTAAACCTTTTCAACCTTCAAAAATTTCTCCTGAACAAATTCGGATCTTCCTCACCAACCAGAATTTCAAACACTTTTGAAGAAAACGATGTTAATGTTTATTAGGAAATTTCCAAAAATGCAATTTGATTGGACTTTTTTTTCAGTAGAAGTAAAAGTTGGTTTAGGCTTAAATTTTGCTCTTTCGTTCAAGAAAGAAGCAAATATTTTCCTCCTGTGAGCAATCGAAGAAATGAGCTGATCATGGAATAGAAAAACTATTAATTTATGATAATTTGAATGGCAGTTGATAACGTACGATAAGAAAAAATTAGGAAGTAGTCCACTCTTAGCAAGTTAGCATTGTGTTAAAAGTATAAGACTTAAAAAGCAGTTAATGGATTCATCAACGTTTCTGTCTATTGCAGGGGAATTCTACTCACTTACTTGATCCTTTTTCATCTGGTGTGTTCTCCTTACTGTGACATGTTGCTGTGTACTGTTAATCGTTCTCAAAACTGCTGTTACTGACTAACCTCCAATCTTTGACATTGGCATTATGTGGCAGTTAGGACCTCCTAACTCAATTCTGTCAGTAAATATCCCACCATGTTTTAGATTTGTAACTCTGTATGTCTTGAGATGGAATTATTGTTCTTGGCCTCAGATTTTACCACCCCTGGGTGGACATTAGGCTTTTGTACAAATGTTGCATAATATAAGTTATTTGAACATGTTGCTGACTCAGAAGATGAAAACCACATGGAATAGCACAGATCTGCTGGCCAAGATTTCCTCTGGTGCGAGTCTGATCTCAGTGGGATATTCCTTAGAAGATCTGGTTTTGTAAGCAAATGAGTTTTGAATTAGAAGTGCCATGCTCTAAAAGAGCATTGGTATCTTTTACTGCTTCAGTGAAATTTTTGCTTGCTTCTTGAAGCCACATAGTGGTCTTCTGAATCTACAAAGTGCTTTTTAAGAAACTCCAGTGAAGAAAAATTTCCTGTGACATTTTTCAACAAACCATTCTTTGCTTTCTTAACTCTAGAGATTAAGGGCATAAGCCAATAGAGTGCTGTGTATTTCCTTCAAGATAACCCCAAGTGCTAATTTCTTGTTGAAGCAAAGGTATTCACTGCCATTTTTGTGGACCAAAGCTCTTTGAAAGGTCAAATTTTGAAGCCTTATTGAAGCGACACTTAATCTCTGACCAGAACCTTATGAAGTGACTACTATCTCTGATCAGAGCCTTAACACTAGAACATAAAACCAAATAAAAAGACCTAAACCAAAAAACTCAAGTGATTAGTTCTATGTAACTGATGAAACCTGCATGACACCAGAAAGATTCCACTATGTGGAGTTAGCTTCTCAACATCCTCCTTTTTCTTGCACCAGTGTGGGACAGTTGATGAGGGAGGATGGGAAAGTCATGATAACCTACTACACAGTTCCTCTTTTTGTTGTTTCCAGGAGAATAGAGACTTGTTTTCTCTCTGCCTCTCTATGTTCAAACAAACATTAGTGGACAGAGCTGCCATAGAGCTGGGGTTACCTTTACTGCCCATTTAGGTCTGAAAAAGAGAGACTACTGTATAGATTTTTCTTTTTTTGCATTTGCTTTGATTAGAACAACTCTGAAGATCCCAAAATGAAGCTGTTGGTCAAAAAAGATGGACTTTAACTTTCAGTTCTTTAGGAGGGAAAGTCAGGGGAAGGAACAGAAAATGTTATTTTTCATGTTAGACAAACACAGGGTGTGTAGATACAGTAAAATATAGTCTTCTATTGAGTGGATTGTATAGAAAAACAAATATGCTTTCAGACACATGCAAAATAGAAACTTAAAGCCTGAAAGTATTTTTTTAAGTTAAAAACTTTGACAAATTCCGACTGACATTGTTTAAACTTGTTTGCCCATGATCCTAATGTTGTACTTGCAAATGGTGCGTATTTTGTGGTTTATTTAGTTTGTATCTGATGCTTTTTTTTTAAAAAAAAGGAAATAGTGAGCGAAAAACAGAGAAAAATCCATACTCAGTCTATGCAGTATCCATTGTATAGTACATAGAAGTGGAGCTTTTAAAACCCTAAATTCAGAAATATATGTGCCTGTCTACTTCTGTTCCCATCTACAAACCTCTCACTATGCAGTTGCCAACTTAATCATACTTTGTGTCATACAAAATGTATTTTAAACTTAGAAGAATTTTTTTAAGGAAAACATACAGCAGCAAATGCACTTCTTGAGTTTCAGATGCTTTTCAGCTACTGCTGTGGGAGCACATGCTAAAGGCCTGTCTAAACACGGAATGATTTGTTACTCTTCAGCCTCTCATTCTTCAGAGCTCTCACTCTTCAATTTCTTTCAGTCATTCTACTAAAAAATTTACATGAAGAAAATGCATGTTAGCGATCATGTAAAATTGAAAACTAAATTAGAAAATGCTTTGCAAACTTAACTGTAATTCTTTCCATCTTTATATATATGTCTGTCTGTTACTTTAAAGTAAACTTGGCAATAAAAAGGGAAATAATATAACCAAAATAATATAATCAACTCCATGTGCCAACTTGTGAAACACTCTGTATCTGAAAAATCAAAGTTCAAACCATTTCTTTTATTACTTTCTAGCACTAAATGGATGCTGTGCTTCTAATGAAGTGTAACAATAAACAAATAAATGAATATATTTTTATTATTAATATTCTTTTAAAAAGTCTGATTACATTCCTATGCACAAAAATGAAATGAGTCTTTCAATTTTTGTCTCTGGCAACATGAAATGACAGAGCCGGAATGTTCTTATATCTCCAAGGCTTAATTGTTTGTTTAGTGTTACGTTTGACTAAAATAGTCATGATTAAATTGTTTGGAGTTTTGGTTGGGATCTGGTTCCAAATAAAGCCATGATATTTATACAAACTGACCTACTCTGGAAATCTCATAAAACCATCTGCCTTATAAGATTTCCAGTATCTAATTTTTTGTGCCTGAATACTTGACTGTGCGAGCGTTTTCTGGAAATCTGACTGAAAAGAGATTTGGTGAAAAACTGGAAAAATAGCACCGGAACTCTCGGTGAGACAGAGTCATTCATAGTGATAGTGATACAAAAAATAATGTTTTGCCTATCCATCTTAGAATTTTACTTCTTTTAGCAGCAAACAAGATCTGCTTAATTTCAAAAGCAAAAATTCTGTGTGCTGCTTTTTTAAAGTGCTCATTATTTTGATTTCTAGTGTAATCAAGAGGCTATCTCTAAGCAGAGCACTGCCTTGCATCGTAGAGTTTTAAAAAACTAACTATGTAAATTGAACATAGAAGAGAAACATCCTTCTGTGTTGGGCTGAGAGTCTTGTATCAGCTTTTCCAACAGAGTAATCACTACAGTGGTTGGCTTACAGAGTATTATCGTAATTTGTGGCTTCCTTTAAATAACGAAATTGGTCTTATTTTATTTCTGCCATCACATTTTGTGTTCATCTTACGGGGAGGCAAGAAAAGTCAGAATATTGCAAAAGATATAGCTTGTTAATGTGGGCAGAGTTTCAAGAAGGTAGATGTTAAACATACCACAGTGCTGCACAAATACATACGGAGAGAGGCAGTCTTGGCAAATGTAGCCTCTTTATTCCTTTACCATGGTGGGTTCAATTTCTTGTTTTGGGTTGTTTGTTTTTGTGGTTGTTGTTGTTTTTGGTTGGGTTTTTTTTGTCATTATTACATGAATTAGCTATTCTAAGTGGAACAGTATCCCTCACCTGCTTATGACACCTTTTGTTTTAAGTTGTTGGAGCTTATTATGCTTTCAGTTGTCCAGTAAAAACAGAGGAGGTAAAATTTCTCTACAGTCCCCCGGGGTGGCTTGATGGGAGGTATCCTCTAATAAGTGAAGCATTGCCTGTTAGGGGGAGCGGTATAGGTACTAATTTTTATGGAGCTTAACGAAAGAGCTCTAATGTTTTATAGAGTGTTAGCTGGAAAAGAAATGAAGTGAACCCTGCGATCTTTTGATTAGCATTTGTTGTAAATAGAAATACAAGAGTTATTCAATAAACATTGTTCTGATAAAATGTACCCTTTTCATATGGCTCACCAAAACAAATAAAGAATCAACATTAAATCAACAGTTATATGTGTTGAGTGTTTGACAGTGTATTTTTTATGAAACGAAGGTTTGAAAAAGGAAGAAATTAAAATTATAACAAAATTCAATTGGTAAAATGTTCTCAGTCAGGCATTGAAATTGCATTTTATTCAGATGTTTGTGGTTCTGGTTTAACAATGAATTGTTGTTCTTTTACGACAAAACTTGGCATTTCTGGATTTGTACTCTATAAACAAATGATTGCATTTCCCCAAAAGTGCGTGTTGTATACAATTTGGATATTTTTGATAGTTAAACGATCGTGACTTGCAAATTGTTAAATGGAACTTCATTTTTGTTGCTTTTTATTGAAATGGTTGAGGAAATTCTGTCATCGCAGCCAGTGTTTTTAGTATGCACTATGGCAAGTTTTCACTGAAATAATTATATGCTTGGTGAAGTTTTTGCAGGCTTGGAAATCTTGGATTTGAGAGACCATTTCTTCTGTGCTATATGTTTCTCTTTCTAATGGCATAGTTTGACATAACTGTGAAAATCTTGTCGGTTTTTTTAGTAGTTTTGAATTTTAGTGAAAGATTTTTTTTGTTGTGCAAGTGTTGTTGGTATTTTAATTCATGCTAGGGTGAAGGATTTTGCAGGTATGGAGGCAGCAATCAAAAATAGAATATTTTTTTCCTTAGAAGAAAGTGGGAACAGCCACTTAAAATCCTCTTCACTGTGAACAAGTTTTTAGTGGTTTTTTTCGTCATTTCTGTTACAGGTATTCATTTAGACTGTTCAATAACTGAAATGAATCAGTATACTCTTTTTTTTCCCATCACATAAAATCACTTTGTTTCTATCCCATTGAACTAAAACAGGTAGGAAAATGTACAGATGAAGAAGAAAACAAATGAAAATTCCTCTTTCAGGCATGGTGCGAAGAAGGTGGCTATTTCCACTTGAGATTAACATTTTGATCATAGATCTATCTATACTTATTCAAAATTCCTTACCAAAAAAGTGTACAGGATCCAACAAGACGCATTTATGTTGAAGGTTGGATTTGCTTATTACTGCTATATCCTTTGCCTTTGACATGGAGTTCAAGTAAGCTTTTCCTGTTAATGTCTGAGTGACTACACATTAATGGATTAAGAGGATAAAGGAGAAGAAATTTTCCTTATTTTACTGTTGCCAATAGTTTCTTGTTAAAAATGTTCTTTGCCAGCTTAACTGATAATTAGATCTATTGTTTTACATATGAAATTTGCATGGATCACAACCCACAGAAGTAAGGAGCAGATTATTCCTTAGTAGGAGTTTATAAGAGAGAGGATATTCACTACTTCTCTTTTTTTTTTGTCTTTTCTTTTCCTTTCCTTTTGAAGTTTTTAAATTATACTATTCTTGCTTTGAACACAAAGTAGTACAGCTAATGAAGAGTTACATGAGCCAACATAAATATTGATTTTGTAACCTGGCGAAGTACCTGAATGAACTGAATTGTAGCAACTAATACACAAGAATCTATATTTTTGGTGCCAAGAAAAAAAATTGATAGTTATAAGATAAAATATATAAATAGAGTGAATCATTGTGTATGCAAATATTTTCCATGATTGATACTTGCCTTGTCTTATGTCGTGTTTTAATAATGAAGTAGGAATTTCCTTGTATTCAACATGTTTCACATGTACTGTACTCTGAAAGCGCTCTTCTATAAATTTGGCAAAGGCAGCTTTGTGCATTGACTACATTATATTTGGTCCACCAAGTAATTTTATTCTGGACCTTTGATACCTTTTCAGTTGATTAAAGAACTTTTTTTGGTTGGTTTTTTTCCTTAAGTTCGTTTCCTTTGTCTCCATACATTTGCCTATATAATACCTGGAATAAATCTCACAATCTTAAGTTGCAAACCTTAAATTGCTCTGTTAAAGTGTGGCAAAATAAAATTGGGTGGAATTCATTCTTTTTCAGATGATGTAAATGTGAAATGGATATGGGCAATGGATATGCATTATTTATGTTATGTGTTACAGTCTTTGGTAATACTTGGATTAGAAAGTTGCCAAGTCTCTCTGAGATTTGTTTTTACAAAACCAGAAATCTCCAATCCATTCTGGTAGTGATTCAGCATATGTATTGAAAACGAGACTATAGTAGGCTGGGGAGTTCTTGTGGTGAAGCTCTCACCATTTCCATTGCATTCTTATATTCGTTAGCATTGCAGTCATACTTTGTCAGGGTGGTGCTGCTTGATAGAATTGGGCAATTTCTGTAGAAATGTTTTTTAATTTCATAATCTGTTAGCATTTGTCACACTACTGATTTAAACTGCTAAAATTAATGTCTTGGTTTATTTTCTTGTTTGAAGTGTGGGCAACGCATAATGGGATCACTGAATGAGGAATGTATTATACAAACATCAACTATTAATGGTATTCTCTTGAGAATGTTTTGGACTAGTTTTGAGGGAACACCTTTCACTGGGTTGATATAGAAGATTCTTGAGAAGTCGGTTGAGTAGTAGACACATGATTCTATTGACTAGTTCTGACATATGTCAGAATCACGGGAACTGCTTGCAAAATGAGGTAGCAGTTTGTGGTTAGAACCTCGTTCACAGGGTTGTTTGTGAAGAGGAGACTGTTCTTTTGCCCTTCTTATAATGTCCTGGTCTGTACGATGGGGTGTATATATGTGAAATATATGCTGGCTTTCTGATATTTGATGACCAAAAAGGGCCAGAAAGAACAAGAACAATGGAACGGTGGTGGGTAGAAGTTATTTTATTAATTCTTCACAAAAATTGTTGTTGTTTCTTTGTGTAGATTTTTCTCTTTTTTTTTTCTCAACCAGGTTCTATACAGTTCGCTACAGAGAAAAGGGTAAAGACAAGAAATGGGTTTTTCAGCTCTGCCCAGTTACGGAAACTGTGATTGACAATTTGAAGCCAAACACACAGTATGAATTTGGAGTTAAAGACAATGTAGAGGATAGTATTTGGAGCAAGACTTTCAATCATAAGACAGTTCTCTCTAGTAAGTATTTGACAATAATTAATCATATAACTACTCAGTTTGACAGTATTTTTTCCTCTATTGTGGTACTAGTTAGAGTAAGGCTACTGATCAGGTTTCTATTGTTTAAATGCTATCCTTTATGCCCCTAACAAATTATTTTAGGAATTGGTGAGACTAGAAACGTTTTGTGCTTGAAAAACTGCCGCCTACTTTCTGAAAGATGTTCTCTTGTCATTGTCACTGGTGGAACTCTAACAGTGATTAGTTCAGATACACATAAAGTGTTGAGTATGTGTATTTATACTTCTGACTGTATTCTAAGGTTTTTCCTTAGGTCGTGAATAATAAGATGATCAACTAATCAAGTAATCCATCAACCATCATCCAACTAATCCACTTAATTTCTTCCAACAACTAATTTGAGTTGATGGAAATGATTATCCTTATTTGAATCTCCTTTTATGCCTGCATTTATGTGGAAGGTGGTAAAAAGCTAGGCAGGGCCTGTCTTATCCAGCATGCATCACAATGGGCCCTTTCTGACTCTTCTAGAAAATTAAATTTGAAGCTAATTTTTAGTCATGGAATTACATGAACTGTGTTTGAAGCATGCACTGTCATGTTGTTTGTGTTTTCACTGAGGCAGTGTATTACATCTCTGGCTGTTCTATCAGTCATATTTGAAGGTTTTTCTCTAAAGTCCCAAGACAATGTAGGCAAAGGGATGTCAAATTAACCCTAGAAAAACACATGTACTGTTCAAAGAATCACTTATATCATTAGAGGAAATGGGCATCAGCAGAGTCTTCCTCTTTCTAATGAGAGGAACAGAGCACTTAACAGATATTGTCCAATTTAATTTATTTTCCACAAGCATGGTATTTCTGAACTGTGGTGTTGGTCAGAAGATGCTGCAAACTCCTATGCTTAGTATTTTTAGCTTGACTCAAACTGTAAAGAACAGGCATTCTCATAAGAGAGCCTTATTCATGTGAGATTTCCAGCTGAAATTTGATTTCGGCCTCAGTTACACAGCTTGAGGATGAGGGAGGGGAACAGTATGGTGTCTACTAACATTGCAAAAGCCTTCATACTCCCTAATAAAGGACTTTGTTGGCCTTCACTATAAAGTACAAAGCTTTAACTTTGAAGTACCTCCCCAGTGTCTATAGAGTCGTTTCAACAGTCCAGAATAATGCCATTGTTATACCACGAGCTTAAAGTATATCTGCCTTGTAAAAAGAAACTGCTTCTCAGCACTAAAAATGGCTTACTAAATTGCTTGTTTTTCTACATTTCAAACATCTTAAAGTCATCCATAGAGTGAGTGCTGAAATATATTTGAGTACTTAAAATAGGAGGAATTAAAGAGTGCATAGTGTTTATAGTTTAATACTGTGTTTGAGAGCAGCAAAAACATTCACTGGAATCACCAAATTTTCTCCTTGTATATAATCTATTTCTAAATGCTGTTTCTTATAGTCATTTTACATTTTTAATAGGCCAGGAGAATCATTCTTCTAGGTTTATGGAGACGGATTGACTTTGGTTGAAAATACTTTCTTGTAAGAGTTCATATTCTATGTAAAAGAGATTCCTTTTTGCTGGAATGTAAACCTGTGTATTCAGTGGATGCTTCTGCAGTATCTAAATACAGGGAGCTTGTGATTACCCTGCATGTCTGCATTCTGGTCTACTGATAAAGTATCTTCTACTCAGAAAGTTGTCAGTATGTTTCAGATTCAAGCCTTTCATGGCTTAGTAAATATATAGTAGATAGATACATAAAATATGGACAGTGAACAGAGAGTATATATTTATTATAAATTTATAACTAACTGTGTGCATAAGAATTTACCAATCAGCGCAAATGGCCACTTCTTTTCTCTTTCAGTCTCCTGTCTTGTAGTAACTCAATGTCTTCTCATATAGGAGAACCTTAACCAAACATCCTTCACTGAAGAAATATATAAACTACCATAAACTGAAACTTCTTTTACATATTCTCGTATGTGTTGAATCCACAGGCCAAATGTTGGGAGGAATTGGGAGGCGAATCTGTTTTTAATTTATGATTTGAGAAGACATAAAAGACATGGCAAATATTCAGTATTTATCTAACCAAAATTTTTCAAAAGAGATGAAAGTAGCTCATTTTTTACCATCTTAACATGATTTTCTCATGACATCAGTGTGAAACTTCTGTCAGTTTTCCCTTGTCTTTAGTCCAGTAGTAGGTCCTGTTCTTTAAAACTATCAAGCACTTTGAAAGATTTTTTCCAACTTAAATGTATCTAAATCGATTTTTCTTTAGAGTTGAATTTTTTTTCTATTACTCATCTGTTTTGGATGGAATTGTGAACAAATATGACAATATGTAGCTTTACTCTTGTTTGCACACCTGTTGTTACAGAGGGAGCAGAAAAGTGTAAATGTGGAAGATATAGACAAAATTTGAAGCATCACGCTAGATTAGAAGAGGTGCTGAGCAGGACTATTTTTCATCTGTACTCAACAGCTGCATCACAAGAAGATTTTAATACTAAGAAACTAAGAGGAAAAGCCTAACAGAAAACTTTCAGAGTTTAAATCTGTGGGTTACTTTGTTCATATGTTGAGATAAACGAAACCATGTCAGACCCAAAGAAAAGTGATATATCTGCTCTCTATTGCCAGTGCTAAATGTGTATTTTTTTAGAAGAGCATACTTAAAAGCATACTTGATATTGGAGACCTTCAAACAAGCTGCTTTTAGTAAGTCCTAGTACCAACCTGACAGATGGGATGCAGAAATTCCTCTTTCAAGTTTGTTCCTTGTATATTAGTCTTGTGGTTATATTAATTTTATTAAGGAATCCTCTTAAGCACCTCTGGCTTACTAAGGAGTAGTAAGTCTCAAAGACCACTTCAGCTCTCTTGTAGAACAAGAATACTTTTCATTTCCTTGCTGTCAAAATGCGAAGAGAAGGCTTTGCAGACGTATTAATTGATCTTAAGAAACAGGACAAAATAAAATTGTTCCACAGTGTAGCTAAGCCCCCTAACTTTCCTAGCTATTGGAAAAGGTGAATAAACTTGGGTTATTGTGCTTTGGACAAAAAAAAATGTAATTCTGTGTATTTATTTATCTTTCTGTCAAAACAGATAAAAAAGTAAATGGGCAATTCCAGAATATGTACAAGTTGGTACCCAATTCCCAAACACAGGTATGCAAAACAATCTTATTTTTTATACTAGATTTGTGATTTGTATGATCAAAAATTTTTCTTCTCTGTTAAATTAAGAAATACATTATAAAGGCCACAAATTGCCAATATAAAAAACCAATCTGTTAAATCTAAGACCTGATAACTGTATGGAGAAATGTTTATATGTGTGGATTGACAAAATTATTAAGAATGGTAGCTGAGATTATTATTTATTAATAATGATATACTTATTCCAAATTAACAAAGATAGAGCTGATGGTTTCTGTGTGTGGATTCTAAACTTAAAATTTACTTATCCCTTTGTAGTAGACAGGTTTGTTAACCTGTGATATTTGTTGTGGTCAGTAAATTTTGTAATAATCTGGTGCTGTGGTTTTATAGAGTAATCTTGTATTTACGCAGATCTTCTAAAACATTATTCATCCTTTTAAATTCACTGATAGTTCCCATGTGTGAGGCAAGTGCTTGCAGAACCAGAGGAAGCTGGGAAGTGCAATTTAATTTGCCTTTAATTTGCAATCAAGATTGCTAGACAGTTCATTAAATCTTTGCATGTGGCAAGGTAGAATTTTTCTGTTTCATCAAAAATTTGATGATTTTTATACATTAATAAATAAAAAATCTGGCATTTGACATAAATGCTAGCCAGCAAGCTTGGGTGGATTCATATGTTCATGGATTCACACACACGGATACTTTTTACTTCCAAAAGCTGAGGGAGAAATGAAGACTCTCTAGATTGAACCAGTTACTAGACTATTTTAATACAGTGAAAAATAAACATTTTTTCATAACTTTTGAGCATTACCTGTTCTACTATGAGATTAAATGGTTTCTTCATATTTATTTTCCTTAATTTTTCATCAAAGGGCACGTTTCAGCATCTAATCTGGAGGTTGTTTTATTTTGTTTTGTTTTGTTTTAAGGTACTATCCCTGAGGTAGACTATGGGATAACTTCCCAAGAAAAGTTGTAGAAACCCTTCTTACTTCAGATATGTTAAAGGGTTAAGTCATGAGTGTTAATTATTATAAAGGAACAAACCATTCTTCACAATTCTCTTCTGTCTCAGATTTTCCAAGAGTTTTCATGGTAGGAAATGTTAATGTATGGTTTCTCATTGTCTGTTCCTCATATTTTACAGTATTGTAAATGGTCTGTAATTATCAGACCCGGAATTCCTTCAGGAATCAAAACACAATTCATTACACAGTTTCTTCTACGAATAATTAGGTATGAATAGAATCATAGAACCATTAATGTTGGAAAACACCTTCAAGATCCTCAAGTCCAACTGTCTACTCAGCACCACCACCAAGTTTACTATTAAACCATGTCCTCAACTGCCATATCCACACATTTTTGAACACTTCTAGTGACGATGACTCCACCACTTCCCTATGTAGTCTGATCCAATGCTTGACACCCCTTTCTGTGAAAAAGAATTTCCCTAATGTCTAATCTAAATCTCCCTGATGCAACTTGATGCCATTTACATTCATTTAGGACAGTAATACGTTAATTATTGCATTACATATAGAGTTAGAGCAATATAATGCTTAGGTTATTGGAAATATAGTCATGTCTTGCATTCAAGAGAAAATGAGTAATATAGATGCAGCTGGTTAGATATTCAGGAAGGTGACATCTCATTATGTCGATGGAAGTCAACTTTACTGTTCTTCCAATTGGTCCCATAAGGGTCTTTAAAGTTACACAGGACAGCCCAAGATCAGGTAATTGAATCTGGCATATGGAGTGCAAGCTGAGTGCCTTTGCTCCTCTTAGCAAACCCTGTGTGCCAGGACCCTGACTGTTATGCTGCTTCTGTGGAAGTAGCGATTCTATTTATGCAGAAGTCCTGAGAAAGTGAGCTGAAACAGTTTTCCAAATATTTGCACAGCTTAAGCAAGAACAGAGGACTAGAGCCAACATCCAGTCTTTTTAGTCAGTTTCACAGGGCTTAGCTCCAGAGCAGAACTACTTTATCACCCTCCACAGGAATATCATGAAAACATTCCACAGATTATTCTGAAAAGTCTTCTATCATTCTCACTGTAGTGGTGGAAAAAGCCATAAAACTAAGGCTGGGAAGCAGACAGTGGCCTGCTCTTCAGTGTGCATTACTACCTCAGTTTCCACGGTATTAGGTGGGGTATGTTTCAGTGGTGAAAAGCCAGAATGAGTGTTATTTAGGCCAAGCTTTTTTTGCTCCAAAGACACAACTGACTCATATCAGCATGGTCCTAACTCTTCTCTGTGAGGACGTTTTTAAAGGCTGTTTGTTAAAGTAACATTACTGGTCTATCTAGTCATTCTGCCCTTTCAACATTGGTCACACATCAGCTTGTGTTTCTTTTGGCAGTTTCATTCTTTAAGTTTGTCCAAGCTCCTGGGGCTATGTGAGCTACAACTAATGAGAGAGCAGAAGAAAAGGAGAGTTCTAGAGATGGTCAATTTTCTTCCCTTCATAAAAAATGGGTGATGGTAGGGCAGAGAGAACGCAGTAAAAATTTATTTCCTCCTCTGTCTGATTAGGTTCCTGTAGTTTCATAATATCAGTCTGAAAGGTGGGGTCCTCCTCAATTTTTCCAGCCAAAAAGGACTCAGCTTCCACCATTTGTTAAATTGCAGAAGAAAACATTCTGACTCTTCCAAAACTTATTCAATCCTTTTTGACCATGATCCTTCCTTGAGGAGTCTCCTACGTGTATGCCGGTTAGTTTTGGCTTTTTGAAATACTGGAATGTAGCAGAGAAAGAAAGAACAAGTGTCTCTTCAAATAATGTTGCCATGTGTTGCTTCAGAGAACATTTGAGATTTGCAGTCCTTGATGCAATACGCCTTTTGTATATGGTCAGAAATTAAGATGTCTGACTTGTGGCATAATTTACATCTCTAATTTTCCTCAGAAATACCATAGGAATACCTTATTTGCCATCTTCTTTCATGATGGCAACAGTCATTTTAGTAACTAATGTTCCTAATACCGATATGCTTTATATTCTGTGTCTGAAAAATATGATTGATAGTGTCGTTCCTACAGATGATGGGTTGATGTTTCCAAAATAGTTTGTCTAAGTAATAAATTTTACTAGACATAGAAATATCTAAAGTAGTCACTTTTTGAAGACTGAGAAGAAAACTTTTACAACATGGTGGTAGCTTTCAAGTGCAGCACTTATAGATTCATGCAGGTGAGCAGTGTAACTACAACAACTGGGGAACAAGGATTTCATGTCAAAAACTAAAATTTTGAATGTATTTAAATGTCTTTGGCATTTTTATATTGCTGTCATTACAGTCATCCATTATTATTCAAAAAAGAAAGAATGCTCTTGTCAATACAAGAACCTTTTAGTGGTGATAATTATGATTAGAAGTTCTGCAGTAGTGTTACACAAGTTCTCACTACAACTTCAGAGCTGTTTATTTGATTGTATTTCTGATGAGAAATACAATAAAATTAACACCTTCTTATGATAAATACATTTCATCCCATTTGCTAGTCACATGAAGAGTAGGGCTACTTCAGAAGGTGCTCATCTGCAATACAATTTTTTTACTAGAAGACAAAATAGAAATGTAAAAATTGTTAATAAAAAAGGAAAAACATAAGCAATAAAAAAGGAAAAACATAAGCAATAAAAAAGGAAGAGTCTCTTCCATCCTTCGTTAATGACAATGATTGAAACCTCCACTTAATTTAAGACCATGTTCATGCCAATGCAAAACTGGTATTAGGTAGCAGAAAGTAATGGTTGTCATAGAATAACTAGCCTCCATCCATTTCCCTAAGGAATGGTCCATCTTACTTGTGGAGATTGGCCTTCTTCCAGCTTCTTAGACTTTGATATGTGTTTAATGTGTACCCAACAATTGTTTTTAAAGCTTTACAAAATGATTTAGAACTGAACAAAAATAGTTATCCTTAGGTAAATAATTAACATTTTGTCATCAAATGCCGAGTTTTTATGGAAGTGTTCTTTCGTATGAAGTAGACCAGATATCAGATATCATAAAGTGCAAAATGAACATTATCTGATTCTGACCTTAGCGGTATACATTTAGCATGGAAAGTTGATTGTTTGAGTCATTTTCTTTCTTGTAACTCAGAGACAACTGAAAAAAACCTTCCTTTTAAAGTATTTAGCATTTTTATATTGCTGGCATTACAGTCTACCTCATCTCATCTCTTGATCATATTATTAAGCTTTCAGAAGTTGTTCCTAGTACTTATATAGGGCCACAAATACTAATTTATAATTTTGATATCAGCTGTTTTCTTTCTTTTAATAAATGTGGGTCCATTCACGTGTTCCTTACTTTTGTGCTGTCGATATAATTGAAAGCATTCACACTTAGACAGGAGGTAATCTGGGTCAAAGAGAAGTGAACAGCAGACTAGTCCAAGTATTTAGCAAGAAAAAAATGTAAGAAACACAGGGGTGACTGACCACATACACTTTGGAAATAATTTCACCAAATAAAATTACTCTGAGTTAATCTACTTTAAGCAGGCTATGCACCCAAGAGTGCTGATAGTTTACAAATGTGCACCTGGTTCTGGAATAGTTTTTGTTCTAAATAGAGTATTCTTGGGAATATATTTGTATCTTGTGACCAAATTTGTAATTGCATCTGTTTCAGATGTTTTGCCGTGGTTAAATTTCAGCTTTTCTCAGCTTTCTGGACTACTCTCCAGTGAGTGCTCAAGAGATTCCTAAGAGAAAAAAGGATTGGGGACTCCTAAGCTGTCAAATACTGTGTTTTTATAAAGCAAAACATCTGAAGCTGAAAGAAGGAGATCAAAATGCAGTATTACCACACTAGCCTGTGGGAACTGAAGCGATAGTGTAACCATCACTGACTAGGTCCAGAGCCATATCCAGTGTTAACTTGGGACAGGCGCGGTATTGGATTAGAGCCCTCTGTTTTCATTACTCAGAAAGTTCAATTACTATCATGGCAGTTATCCCAAGGCTTTTTTTTTCTTTTTTTCTCCTTTCTCAGCTTATACTGAGTGATAATAAGAAGCTGGTCCCAGTCACAATAATCAAACAAGGTAAGTTTGTATATTTTCTTTAATTTATTCTTATACTCTGCAAGAGTAACTTGAGATGAAAATGAATGTCAGGGTAATGGGATGGTCTGCAGCTGGCTCTGTAATAACATAAGCATAGAATGTCATTTTTCACCAAAATTGATATGTCACAGGAAAGAGATGCGCAATTAAGAGACAATGTAGAGGAAACATAGTTTGCAGTCTCTTAAACTGAATGTGAATACAGAGAGGATTATTATGGTGTCCTCATCTGCAAATATTAAGTTGAGGGAAGGTTTTAAGAATGCTGAGGCTTGTTTCCGGTGTGGTTTTGTTTCTCATTTTGAGTTTTTTTTAAAATTAGCTTCACATGCCTGTGTTGTCTCCACAGTTATTCAAAATCGGACGCAGTCAAAAACACCAGACAGTTCTTCTCTCCCAGGAGCAATATTAGGTGACTATAAGAATTTTTATCATTTTTCTTAACCCTTGGTTGAAAATTAGAACTTGGTTGAAATGCTTTTAATTTTCTTGACCTTGATAGTTCTTTCCTTGCATACCAAAGGGTATTTTGCAGCTAGTTCAGACAGTATTTGTTACATTTTATGATGGTACAGATGGTTCAAGAGTGTTGTAGCTTAAGTGAAATAGAATCATTTCATTGTCATTGTATTTAAAAGAAAATAGTGTCATTGTTTAAGCCAAGTTCTTTCATACTTCAAGTGAAGTTCTGAGGCAAAGATCTTGTTGAAATGAGGGATTGTTCTTACTGGTCTTTTAAGGTAGCATGATAACATACCATCTAGAGACACAAACCTGATACATTAGACTACAGTGAACTTGCAATTAGAACTTGATGTTAGATCTAGGGCATAACCCTCCAAGCCATTCAGTTTCATGTTTTATGTTCTTGTTTGACCTATGAGAATACACATTATGAGCTTACAACATGAAAACAGGGGAAAGTCTATCATATAGTGTTCAGTGTGGTGAACTACTGGTTTGCCTGAAGTAGACATGAAAGGCTCACTCCATCATGCACCTTGGGACCAATTTATTCCTGGATTCAGGAGAGTGTTTAGCCCTTTATATATGGAAATATTTTCTATAACTGTGTAACTTTGCCTTAAGTTTGCTTTGTGTTTTAATATATTGATGAGAATCAAACATATACTTACTAATCCAGTTTGGTGTCGAGTCTTCTTGGCACACAAGACAGAATGTCCCAGCATTTGTGATGTTATGTACTCCAGGGTTGTATGTTCCAGTATTGAGTTGTTTTTAACTCTGATTAATCATGAGATAGTGATAATACAGTGAGTGGTATAAAGGGGAAATAGCATCAAATGGGAGTGATAATTACAGAATAGAACCAACTCGTTTCCCAGATACTCAGATTAAACTCCCAGTGACTCAGTAGTAGTTGCTCACATATCTTGGAGGGCAGACTGTGTATTTTCGTCTCTTTTGGAATTAATGGCACACATCTTTCTCTGTAGTGCACCTTATTGTTCCAGGCCTGAATGAAAGTCAGCAGAAACTTTCTCCTCTCCTTACAATAGATGGCTTATCTCCAGCATCCAGGAAAAAACTGGGTAAGCAGAAATGAACTAAACTTTTATTTTTTGTGAACAGTATCAGAAGTGTAGTGATGCGAGATCATGTGTGCAAGCAGAAAAGTCCTTTATTCCTCTTTTACCTTTTTTTTTCTATTTTATATTTAATAATTAGCTTGGACTTATAAGGATTCATAGAAATTCACTTAATTTAAAACAATTTAAAAAAATTTAAATTTTTTTAAGGTACTTCAAGAAGAAATTCTTATGTACTATCTGTAATGAAATCCATTAAAAATGGCAGCCAGAAATTAGAACTCTTCAGTACAGGTTTCATGGGTGTCTTGTGAACATGCCTGAAACCCGGAGGAAAAACATTAACTAGGGTTTTCATTTAGCATCATCATCCTTGAATAGCATACTTGTGGAAAATAAGGCTATATTTAAAAACCTTAATAGTCCCCGAGTACATCTTTCACAGATCCCTTGATTAGAGTTCTGGAGCTGATGGCTTTTGGCTTGACTAGTCTTAATACTTAATTTGAACTTCAAACAACTGGATCAGATTTTTTTTTCTTATTTCTGCTTTGTTTAATTTACTCTGTCACTCCATTACAGGCCATGGCACATTCTCAGCATGGCTTGCTTTGTAGGGGGAAAACAGCAGAGCTTGTTTCTGTTAAGATATTGGTACATGCAAGGGTAGAGCTACCCAGTAGAATAATATTTTAATGTGTTAGAGTAAGAATATGTTTATATTGAGATTGAATTCCTTAAAAATTAGTATTACCAGCATTTAACACACAAATATTTTTCGCATAATCTGTGGCAACTGAAAATTCAAACTAAGTGTAGAAACATAATTGCAGTATTAATATTACAGAGCATTAAGAGTTTTTAGTCATGATAATAACATTAATCACACGTTAACTTGATTACTAATATTTTCTTTGAATATCAAGCATGGAAAATGAGCTCTTTATCATTACTACCTTAGCGTTAACATGTACATAACGTACAGGTAACAAACTCAGTAGAACATATTTTGACAAATCCATTTTTCATAACCCTTACTTTTAGAAAACCATGTTTTAAGACCTCTGGTATCAGTTTTCAACTGCAGTATCTAGAACTTTTACATTTTTTTCATTTTCTGCCAATAAAATTATATCTTTCTGCAGGAAAATGATGCTTTTTTTACAGATAGGTCGTAAGGTTCATTAGTTTGCACAGTAAAAATTGCAGAATGTGACTATGAGCAAAAGATGAGGAAAAAGACAGAGGTAGGTTCAGTTGTCCCAGAGATGTCCAACTTGCTCATCTGGCTGAGTGTAGAACTTGGACTTCTAAATTTGAATACCCTATGTCTAAAATTTCTAGCTGGTGTGATGCCAGTTTGGAGCCACTCTTTATAGCAGGTTACACAAACACCTTTGAGAAAATAACCAGGGCAGACAAGTGATGCTTTGTTATGTTCTGCTTACGAAAGAACATGAAGTACATGGGTATTCACACAAGGGACTCCTGAATTTCAAAGGACCTTAAACCAGGGAAGAGTCATTGTAAAAAGCCAAGCAAAAATACTCTGAGAAATAATATAAATATATCAAGTAATTGACAAAAAGTTGTGTTGTGTGCTGTCTAAATCTATCCAGGTATCTTTCAGTGGTGCCTGAGAATGGTGCATGTCTAAAATAAAAAGCTGTAAAGCTTATGCTGTATGTGAAGTCATGACTAATTCTGATTTGTTGACTTACTGAAACTATTTTAATTCTGTATTATTTAGAAAAATCAAAATAATGTATCACAAAATTTTTAAAAAAAGAATTCTCAAAGTACTTTTTCTTTCTTTTAAGTTAGTCAAAAACCTTACAGTTTGGAGGTTTTGGGTTGTTTGTTTTAATATTAGTAGTCCAGGAAAAAACCCAAATTTTTAATTAAAATAAAAATTAATTAATTCAATTAATTAATTTTCCCTGTATCCACTACTGAAATATCTTTATATCTGTTGGAATAGAAGGCTTTATATCTGTTGGAATACAGGGTCATACCACTGTAATTGTTAGAAGTAATATCAAGGAAAATAAGGACATGGCTAGTATGACAATTCCATTGCATTTGAAATTTTATTAGACTGTTCTTGTATAGCACTTAGAACTATATTGCATCTTTTAATTTTGAAAAACATTTTTGCTGTCTAGCTCAAATGCTAGAAAAATGAAAAACACTGGAAACCATTTTACACTGTGAAAGTAAAGATTCATAAGGCATTAAATCCTTTCTGTAAATTTTGTATTTAGAGTATTTTTTAATGAACAAAGAAAAACCAAAAATTCATGTGCTTAGCATAACTAGATAGATGCTTGTACTGATTGTGCAGTGGAATTTCATTGGTTCCTAAAGGTATTCAGCTTTCCACATTTATCCATGTTGTCTTACCTTGTCAGACTGAAATGGGACAGAAATAAATCTGTGGTAGAAGAGAGTAGATACACTTTTGCAGTTACTCTCTAATGTTTTTGTCCTTTTAGCTCAGAATGAAACTGGAGTATGGCCTGCTGAATCCAAAACACCAGAAGTTCAAGAAATCTCCCCACAGTCCCTTCCAGGTAATGAAAATTCTACTTTTAGAAACTGTGTAATATATTTGCCAAATATATAAACTAAAATTAAATCCATCTTTGTGTTTCTCAATCTGCAGTTAAAGTCAGTAGTTGGAAAACAGGAGGATAGTGTAGCTGAATTGGTAACACTGAATTATTGAATTGGACAAAAATCTGAATCTAAATTTGGAGGAAAGTTTCAGATGATACAATCATTAGGTTTATAAAACCCCTTAGAATTAAAATTGTGGGGTACTGGATATCTTGAAATTGTGAAAAATGACAAAAAGAGTTTTCTTGTGATACACCTTGCCATACTGACTTTAATGAAATGTGGGACCTGGGAAGGAGAGAATCGGTTCATTCTATTTCCTTTCCTTTGTGTTCTGTAATTATGTTTATGTAGTAATTCTAACCACAAACATTGTCATCTCAAGACTTAGCACAGAATTGTATGTTTATGAAGTTGGATAATGTGTTGTATTATACATGGCAATTATTGACAAGTACTGTCTATTTTTTGTAAGAATTTAGTATCCATTTATTACAATTAAATGCATTCTTATTGCCATTACACTAGTAGTTATTTACTAAAATTTTTAGAATAATTTTCATCTTCCATTTCATGCTTCCTTTGTCATTTTGTTTCTATGTCTTTTTTTCCCATGACCATTCCTTTCAGTCATTATTTGTTGTTCCCAGCACCAGTGCCTCATATTAAAATAAGTGTCACACTACTTACATTAAAGAATGTATTAATTACAATTACAGTATTTCAGTTAAAGAAGAAAAAAAAAGTCAGGAAACAGGGAAATGAAAGTGAATCCTCTAAAAGAAAAACATTCTTTGAGTATAATTCTGTCTTGCTGTGGCATATGCAAAAATAACTTGAATACTTAAGCATTTGAGCCAGGCTTTCCTGAGTAACTTAAGCAAGAGTTCTGAGCCCCAGCCTGTTAGAAGGGCTCCATTTGAGAGACAGTCTAATATATAAGCGTAACTAATTGAGTTTAGCAATAGGATCTACTTAATTATATTTCATTCAGATATCACTGTTTGAAAATCATATTGGATTCTTTGAGTAAGGCATAGAAATTGTTTGCTGTGGAAGGTTTAAGGACTGGTGCCAGAAGTGGTAACAGAACACTGATTTGAAAGGAGCTCTGTGCTGTAGCAGCTGTTGTGTCATCAGCCATACTAGAAGGGAAAAAAGGAGCTTGAAGTATTTCAGCAAGCAGGATGTCTGAAGGCTGTTCTTGCATTGCACTGTGTCTTTATCAAAGGGTGTGTTTTGTCATGTGATACATGACAAAATGTATTTGTCAACCAGGCATCCCATCATTTTCTTAATTTCAAGCCTCCCCTCCCTTGGCATGCACTTTCATGGAAAGACTGTTAGTAAGCTCTTTCTTGTTTTTGCCAGGCTTGTTATGATATTTTCCACTCAGGATTAATTTATTATTAACACAGCAGCACAAATTCATAGTGCTTTTTTTTTTTCTTCGGCCTTTGAAATGTTGTCTAATATATCTCAAACCACTGCAACATTTTTTTCTTCCCATTTAATGGAGTGTGAGTCTTTTTATTGAATTCATGGGGAAATTGGAGCCTACCAACACTCAGAATTATAAGCACATTTGCCAGGGACATGGAAGAACTAGTTTAAAAAAAAAAAAAAAGCTAGTTATTTCTTTATGTAAGGGATTCTACTAGAAATTTAGCAAATTTGATTTGTGAAATAGGGAACGAGCTAGAAATAAAAAGTACCACCTGTGAATCCATTAACTAGGGTTGATGTTTAGTTGAGATAACTCCCTTGTTGTCATGTTTCCCAAGTTCTGTTCCTCCTGTCCTCCTTCTGGCCCCTTCTTCCAGACCCTGAAGACTTCCCCTTGTGCTCATGTGGTATATCAGGAGTGACAGTATTACTTTCATCAGAATATCTTAGTTGCTGTTATGGAGGAAGAGAGGGTCAAGAGAAGCTAGAGGAAATATAGTTTAAGAAACATTGTTGAAGTGCATTATTGCTGTATTCTATGCTGTCATAGTAAGGTAACTTACCTTCCTTGGTTGTGTTAACACTTTACTTTGTAGATACACTTGAACCAGTACATTAAGCCTCATTTACCTGGTGCCCTGGAAAAGTCAGAGGCATTTTTCTTTTCTCTAACTTAGCTTTCAGAGCCTAAGTTCTCTACTTCATGTATCTTTTTCCACAAAAAAATCTGCTCTTTTTTCATGTCATGCCTAAAATGTTCTGTGCAAAACTGAGGAGAACTTTGTTTCTTTTGTCCCAGTTCTAGGCATGCTTTATCTTATTCAGATTGTTCAGATAATTTAGCTGGCAAGACATGTTTCACCATCTGACCTCTAAAAATAAATCCAAAGCATCATAAGTTCTGTATTTGCTTTTGGTGTGGAATTGTTTGGGCTTTTTTCATAATTACATCTCGCCAATGAGAAATGTTAACTTCTGTAGTACTTCTGAGGTATGGGTTTGTTAGTTGTTGCTTCAGTGTCTCTTATGGGTGAATTTTCTTCCACAGGTTTCATAGAGATAAATTACTTTAACTTCTCTGTAGAATGAAATCCTCCTTTCACTGATGACAGTAACAGCACTGTTACTGATTTAGAAGCAGAATTGGGTCCTAATAAGGCAGCATCTGTAAAGATTTCAGATTTTGTGGCACTGAAAAGTACTGTACTCCAAAACAGAAAATAGCATAATTGCTGTAGCCATATTTAGAACGTGGAAAACAGTACGTTTTCTCAGGAAATTAAATAAGAAGCTTATAAACCTACATGATCAGTTCTTCTTGGAAGGTTAGTTAATTATGGATTATGGATTACAGATTATGATTCCAAGTTGAACTCGGAAGCTCAGTAGATTATGGAAAAAGCATGGAGACCATGCTGGAAAAACAAAAGTAACTGTCTTCTATTGTGTCTCAAAAGAAAGTGATCTTTTATTAAATTGAATGAATACTAAAACCAATGCTATTTTGATGCTGATCACCAATATTAATGATCTCTTCTAAGTACCAACATGTACTAACTACTGTGCAGTTTGCTCTGTGGAAGGAAATAATGCACTTGTCACATTCAGGGCTGAGACCATGCCATTCTGTGTTCCATATCCATAAGCTTTGTCATTTTGTGATCTGAGATGACCAGTTGTGTGTACTGTATCACTGACTAAATGCCTATGGGATCTACAGCAAGATGAAAGTGATCTTGACTTACTTACCATTGGAATTAATTGTTATGTGAAACTCTGGAAGAGTACAGTTATGCACTAATATATTAAAACATGACCAGTGGTTCAGTTTAGGTACATTTAATGGCTGTTTAATAAACTGCCCATGCTTTACTCTGAAGATGTAGAATTAGAAGAATGAATGGAAATCAAAACCCACTCTATTACTACTAGAAAAATGAAAGAGATGAGGTATTATAGGTAAATATTTACTCTTTTCCTGCTAAATTTTATATTAGCAGGATTAACAAAACATCAGAATAACAGGGGAAATCTTTGTGATTCACATTTTCCTTTGTTTATATAAAACTGTAACAAAATAAATCCAAAAAATCATACAGACACAACTGAAAACAAAAGTAAATATTAATCATGATGGAATCGAGTAACTGTAGAAATTACTTTAATCAGGTGACATAAAATGGTGCAAGGAAAGCACCGGGCTTTGGGCAGTAGATAAAGAAAAGCGTAGAGGGATTCTAAATTAAATGAAACTTCTTTCTTCTAGCTCAGGCTGAGAAAACACATGGACCTGAGGAATTTAAATCAACGCCTAAACCCAAATTGGTGCAAACTCAAAACATATTGGGTAACTAATTTTGCTGCTTTTTACCTTCTTTGTTCACTAGATGCTTTTTTCACCTCCAGCAGAACTTTTCTATTACTTGCTGCATCCCCTTTCTATTGGCTCCAAAGGAAGTACTAATTAAAAAATTCTGGTTCCTTTTGTGTTTCCAGTGATTCACACTGGAATGAAATATAAAGCGGGATACGTCTGCTCTGACTGAACTGTGTCTTTTGCAGATTTTACTGGGTGATTCAATTTTATTTTTCAAATTAATGCTTTCTGTCTATGTGATCTGCATGGTTGACATAACATAAAACTTCCATCTGTAAAATTATCCTCAGTGACAGAATTGAAATAACTACCTCCCTGATTTTCTTCTGGTGACGTGGTCATTTAGGTAACATCAACAGTGTTAGGTAACATCAACATACATAAGGACAATTTTATATTACATGTGATGTAATTGTATTTGCCTTCGAGGAAAGAAAAACTCTACTGATTTTTTCATTTTTTGTCTCAATGTTGTAGTGTTAGTTTTGTGATTTGGAACAGCATCTATTTACTTCTGGCATTCAGAATTCTAAATTCTCTAATGTTGATTTTATTGTTTGTACTTTTAAATCCAAGCCATGCAAAATTATGAAGACAAATCTAAACTTGAGATTGCATTTATTTTTTTTAACTTTGGTTAGCTTTTTCTGAAGTACAGGTGGCCTCCATACAGGAAGATGTATTATAAAGGGAAGGATCAGGAACACTTGCAGGACTGAAATAAAGATCTTCCCATGAAGAGGACAGCTAATGCTTCTCAATAAATGTATTTTTATGTAGTCTTATTGATTCATGTTAGTGTCCTACTCTCAATTTTGTCTTTTTTCATTTACAGTTGCAAGGAGATTTCCAGAATTTACTGAAGCTAAACCGTCAATCTAATTTTCATTTTAACTTTTACGCAGCTTTTCTTAACCATACTCAACCTTCCTTGGTTTTGCCATGCTTTTAAATTTCATCTTTAAAAACTTAATCAAGATGGATTGTTGATTAATTTCAAACTAGGTGGTCACAATTACTGATACAGGTTCATTATCAAATTCCTGTGATTGATAGATCTTTGTATTACAATTAGGGAAAAAGTGGTATATTTCATATTCCACATACCTTTTCACATGACAAATCCATGTGGTTTTTTCCTAGGTTGGAACTACTTCTTCTTTTTTATTGAATATCATTGTTTTCAGGAGTGGGTGGTTTATAAGCCAAATATAGATCCGTGCTGTGTCTTGTAGTATTCTTAATCAAATAAAATTTTGGTTATTTCTTTTATCATAGCTTCTAATGACATACAGCTACTTCCTTCTGGATCCAGGATCTCTGATGCTCCAAAAACTCCATTGGCAGAACGTGGTAATTACTTTCTTTGTAGATGTGACTAAACATTATTGAAAAATTATCTTCATAAAACTTACAAATTCCTTCTTTCCTTCTAAGCCCGGTTTTGCTTTGTTGCTGTGACAGATTAATGCTTCATTTAAGGCAAACAAACAGAAGCTCATGAGGATATATGGGCTAACTTATACCTGGAGGATAAAACTTATGTAAAACTGTGTAACTTAGTTTCATTATTTTCTTGGAAGAGCCCTATAAGCTTCTGAGAGTGACTATATTTAAATTTGGAGTGTTTTTCTAGCCAACATTGCTTCTGTGGGTTTTCATGTACTTTACCAAATACTTGTATGCTTGATTAAAATACTGCTATAATTTGTGGGGGATGTTGTGGTTTAAGTATTGATAAATTAGATTCATTAGTTGATTGGTAATGAACTTCAGGACGAGGTCTGATATTTAAGAAAGCATGGTGCTGCTCACGTTTTCAAAATAGTTTTACTTGTGTTAGGGTCAAAATGTTGTGGTCAAAGTCTTATGGGCAAAGAGGAAGCATGCCATTCCTTTCTTTTTTTTATGTTGTATATTATATATATACATTTATATGTATATATGTTTGTATAGACATATATATTTAAATATATGAATATCATGTGTATGTGTATAACATTAATTTATTTTTAATGTAATGGAAATTTGAATGGTCTTTCTTTCCTTCTTTCTTTCTTTCTTTCTTTCTTTCTTTCTTTCTTTCTTTCTTTCTTTCTT
>NW_020897715.1:9831190-9837932 GCF_003984885.1 Neopelma chrysocephalum
CTTTCTTTCTTTCTTTCTTTCTTTCTTTCTTTCTTTCTTTCTTTCTTCTGCTGAGAGACATCTCAGATCTGAGTTCACCATATAGGGAGCCATTTGTGTATGTTAGATACTATTTCTGTGTTCTTGTTGTTATCCCTAAAGTTAATTTTGTCCAGCTCCAGGTGTGCAGTTTTTACAACTGACCATTGCTGAGCTGTTTATGGCATGGGGTCTCCAGTGCCAAGCCTAGTCCCCATCTCTTATCATCTCATGCCTCTACTCTTCTACATCATAACCTGTGTCTTCCTTTCTCAAGACCTCTGTTTTCATAATAGGCTTGTATAGCCAAATTTACCCAAACAATTGCTTGTTGCTGCTTCCTGTATTAACAGCTATTACACTAGTTACCTGTAGTGTCCTTTAATCAAATTAACTAGATAAATTTATATTTCACTAAGCATTAGTCAAGAAGTTATCATAGAATAGTGCTGGCTTATTTAGATAACATACATTTGCATAATGTAGTCTGCCAAATTTAAAAGTAATTTCCAGAAACATCTCTTAGTTCTTGAAATGCGTATTTGAAACAGATTCTCAAGAACATGAATATGATCTTCACAATTTGTTCTTAGTTTGATAGATTTTTTTTGACAGCTCTTTTCCAGATATATTTGAGGGGGTGGGGGTAGACATTTATTTTTACTGTAGTGAAAGACATTCAGTTAAATCCAGTTAGAGACAGCATTGGAAAGAGAGAAACGTGATGATTTAATAAGCTATTTGCTATAAACATAGCTGAAAATCTGAAAAGGTGATCCTGTAAAGCAATGTGAAGTACTTTTGCTTTCTGCTGGGGAATAATAACCCAATCCTATGTTTGTCTCAGTGGTAAAGGTAGAATAATAACAACAGAGGCAAAATACATGTTTCATTCAAGTATTTATTCTGGTTTTGTTCTGACATCTTCCATTAGTTTCACTTAGCAAAAGTGGGAATTCATTATGTGAGGCTGGGCCCAGCCACTGGGTCAGCTGGAGTATCTATGAAGTCAATGCTGAAGTCAAAGATATTCTGTGAGAGTGAGGGGGTGGTTATACAGAGGAAGTTTCTCTGCACCGTACCTCTGCATGCCTCGGTCACCTGCTGTTATAAAATCAGCAAAGACAGCAAAATTTAATTTACGAAGTTCAAGTGCCTGTGACCTGTATTCTGCCCTAGTTCCCCTGAAGACTTTTTTTTTTTCTTTATTTTTTCTATCTTGATTGTGCTAGAGGGAGATATCTCCTTTGTTTTATAAACTTCCTGTGTGGTCAGCATATTTTGAATTCAAATGTTTCTGTAAAGATAGCTTTGTTAACATGCCTTCAGTGTTCTGATACCTTTGAGAAATCTCTCATAGAGATCAATGGAAACTTTTGCCAAAAGCTGTGAATCATATGGCTTTTAGTCTTATTTTCTTAACTACAGATATAGACCAGAATGGTTCCAGTTGCAAACCTACAATGGTCATCTGGTCCAACTTCTGAATCCAACTATATCAGGATAGTAACCTGAAATTATAATTTCTAATGTGATAAAATGGATTGAAAATAAATGGGAAAGCAGATCCAACATATGAAATGTCTGTTCACTTTTTGGCATATATTCATATTGCCTACACTGGAAATGAATCATACACCTACTTATTTCAGTGTTTTTACAATCTCAAGCATTCAGAGAAGTTTAATTTTTAAATTCGGTTATGACTGCTTTTAAAAAAAACTCAACCTTATAAACACTAATTAAAAATAAAGATGGAAATTTTCAAATACATTATAACCTAAATGGGCATAAGTGACTGGTGCAGATGAGTTTACTGGAAAGAATAGTACTTACTGGCCAGTACACACTGAATAGGATCTGTTTCTTAGAGGCAGGACAGGAGAGCAAAACCTACACATGGTGGAAATTTGTTCATGATGGCTTTAGGTAAGAATGCCCAACTCCATCTTGATTCTCTGTTTTCATTAAAGCACACTTCAGGTTATCCATACTTCAAAGTTAAATAAACAGAAGTACTTTGTAATAGTCTTCATTACAGATAACAGATAAAAGGTGCTGTTTACTAATGTTTCACAATTATTTCACTAACTTCATTGTACTACTCTTTTCTTATCTTTTCCCATTACAACTCCTTTAAAAAAGGTTGTACATAATGTAATAGTGACCAGTTTGTACAGACCTGCAACTGCTGTGAATATTAAAGTATTGTGTTTGGGTTGTAGCTGCCTTGCTGTGAATAAGAACCGCTTAAGTAATATGGATTCAGCTCGGTTAGATAATGTATGACAAAATATGAATGGGTAAAAATTAATAGAACAAAAAGACCTTCAAACCAAACAAAAACTTCCTAGTTACAGTAGGTGAAATTAGATTTTGTATCACTTGCAAGGAGAGTGTCTGTCTTGGAATGATAAAAATTTTTTCGTGTTTGCTCTTAGCTACTCAGAGTCCAGCCTTGAAACCCATAACTCTACCTTCTGCAGAAGCCAGAGAGATGGAAATGGGTAATTAGCAGATTAGCTTTATGACTTTTTTTTCCCATTATCTTAGCATCACATAGATCTGCAAATGGTAATCTTAAGATCTGCTTTAGAACCTTGGCTACCAACACTCACAGGGAGCTGCTTATTCACCATTCTTGTGTCTGTGTAACCAACTGAAAATTTATTTGTTATTGGCTAAAAAACTGCTTAAAGAAAGTGTTGTCATATCTCGTCAATACCTTATTTCCTTCTGTAAAGCTGCAGCTCTTACCTAGAAAATTTAATATGATAGAATTCCTCACGGTGAGTTCTTTCAGGCATGTGGAGCTTGCATTTCAAGCCCAGAAAACTGTATTGCCAGCCATCATCTCCTGTTGTCATGGCAGTTGTCTCACGTCTCATTTTAGGCCATCTACCATCTTGCTTAGCTTTGCTTTAGCATCATCTGGAATTGCACAGCCTTCACTAAGCTATTCAGAGCTAATCCATCAAGTCACGGGTCTCTTAGCATTTTAAGCTCAGATTCTTTTTTCAGCTTTTGAGGAAAAATAGCCTGTTTCTTCGGGATCCAAACCATCTGGTACCATAGAAGTGCAACCAACCAGATCCAGTAATGGTTTCTCATAAGGTTAATCCTCCTGATAGTTAAGAATTTTTAGCAGAGACATAATACCTCTCATTAAATTGTTTGTTTAGTTTGACATAAATGAAGAATGACTGTAGGTATGAAAGTGCTGCACCAAAATATCAGATTTTTTAATGAAATTTTATATGAAATACTGAACTAGTAGTTCAGAGGTTTTTCCGTATTTGGCAACAGCATGTAATTCTCAGTTTTTAAATTAAATTGGACTTACTATAAATATCAAATTTAGATAGACCTGTCCACACCTGAGATTCATAAGTGGAATATCCTGATTTGCTGAAATATTCAGTTGCAAGAGATGAATGGAAACTGCAGAAATTCCAACATATTTTGCAACTGTAGCTCTTCTTTTAGCCTTTCTGTGTAAACACAGACATAACTCTAAGTGCTCAGATTTCAAAAATAGCACTATAAAAGCATATCACTGAAGATTCAGACACTGTCTTGGAACTTAGAAAATTTCTATTATGTGTTTTTCTTAGGTTATAGATGTTATTTACTTGGGGCAACTGACAGGTACCCAAAAGAAGGAAAAAAAGAAGATGACAGACAGTTGGAAAGATTTCATTTCATTAGCATGCCAGTAGTGTAATACTTGATGCATATGTTTTTGGAAGAAATTAACATTGAAGGAAATCCATTAATGAGGGGGACATTGATTGCAACTGTCCACCATTACACATCTGACAAAAGACAGGTTATATATTTTATTTGGTCCAGTTCTTGTTTTGTCATCCTCTCCCTTCTCCAGTTTCAACACCACTATATTCTCTTTCCTGATCCTAGGAGCTCTAAACAAAAATTTCATGCAGTCCCAGTTTGCTACTTTTTGTTTATAATTTGTTCTCCTATTTTGAATAGCCTTGTGTTTCTCCTTTTTAACTCTATAGTTCAACTTCTTTTTGTGTAATTCTGAGAACTGTTTGGTCATTAATTGCATTATATATCTGTTTATTAATGCATAGTCTTGGAAATAATTTTCAAGTCACAATCAGTTATTGTACATTTCAGACTCTACCTTTCTGTGGAACATAGTGCGTTAAATATTACCCAGAGGCTTTGTCAACTCATAAAAGAATACGATCCTGTTTCAGGATGATTCTTGTCACTTCAAAACAGGGTTGTTTTGAATAGAGCTGTCAAATACAGCAGAATTTTTGCTATTCTTTTCCAGCTTCACATGACTTTCTTCATGTTATTTCTACTCCCCAAACTTTTACATCTTCAGAAATACCAGGCACTGGTAAATTATAATAATATTATTTCAGAAGCATACCCATTTGATTGGTTGGTGCTGAAAAGTTTATTACTGCTTCCATGTTGACAATTTCAGACAGCTATTGCATACTGCTTGCCTTGGGTGTTGCCCTATGTTTTATTTTTTCAAATTCTGTATCAGCATCATCATTCCTGGGACTAGGCACACACAGGTTTGTAGAAAGACTGCAACTAGCTTAAAGAATAATGCAGTATTGATCAAATAGCTGTATCAAGAAAAGATTTAAATTCTGCAAAACTTAAGACTATTACAGTCAAGTAAAATATGTTACTTTTTAGGGATAAGATTTTCTTCTTCTTTCTTGCTTTCCGTCAGTTTTTCAGTGTTCATAAACATTTTGCTGTGAGCTTTCCTATGTATTGCCTTAAAATAAGAAAGTTGTCACATCTCAGATCAGACCTTTTTAACTAAGCTATACTTTGAGTTATAGCTTTGGAGATAGGTTGTTTTTCCTGTAGTCTTTGGTATGTGAGGATGCTTAAGTTTTTTAAGCATTGCTTGAGCACGAACAAGTTAAGAGGTGAGGGCAATGGAGAAGGGGTAGAAGGAGGTGAAGGGGGAATGCCATAGTCTGCTAAATTCTGTGCTGAATAATCTACCGGTTCTTGGAACACCAATACCATTCAGGTTTATATTGGCAGGCCCACTGACTGTTTTTTGGATCAAAAGGTGTTTTCTTACTATCTGCCATTCATAATGTGCTAAGATTATTAAGCAGTAATAAGACTTCTCATCGGTATGAATAATTAGGTCACCTGGTTTCCACATCAGCTTCTACACCAGCCAGACAGTCCATGACACAGAGTAATGTTAGCTGATTTGCACACAATTTTCCCTGTGCTTCCATTTTAACAAAGCAACATTTGTCTGCTGAGTCCTGTGCTATCCAAGTAGCTCTGAGGCAATTTTAAGCCTTTTAACACAAGATTATCTTTTCAGATTTAGGTGAAAGGAAGACTCTTCCTTCAAGATCCACAACATCTGGCATACCAGAAATGCCACCGATCTCATCTGGTAATGACATCTCTCTTCATTGTAGTTCTCCTGACATCTAGTCAGTCTCTCAAAAGTCACAGCAATGCTTTGCCAAATGGAGGTCTTAGAAATTCTGTTTTGTTCTGTATGAAAGTGTATCTAGAGAGATAGACCGGTTGTGTCTGCTGCAACGTTCAAGAAATTTGAAAAGAAATGTTGGAATGATAAGATTAAAATTTTTTATGTTGGTAAACAATTAGCTAGATTGTCCTGTGAAGTTGTTGTTCAGGTTTTTTGTAAAGAATTGTGCATGTATCTATATGGAGGCCCATTTTTAGAAGTAGTTAAGTAAGTGTTAACATGTCAAATTTGTTCCTTTTGTACATTGAATGCAAAAGCATCTCCGTAGGTGGAAAAAAAAGATTTATCTGCTGTTCTAAAGAATACCCCATGAGATTTTAACCATGGGAAAATGCAAGTTAGTTATTTGGTTAGTAAGTCATTGCATGTTACTAGAAAAGGATCAAGTCGAAGGGAACTGAATCAAAGGGTTTCCATTTCCAAAGGTTGGGTTTATCAAAATATTCCAGAGCAATCACTAGGCACCACTTACTTATTACCACCAACTTCATCCTTGCGCATGTTTATAAACTGTCACCAAGTCTTGACTCCCTTACATCTGAAGCCAAGTCCAAAGAAATGGGCAAAGGTGAGCAGTGCTGATAAGTACATATGCTGTAGATTTAACACTGGTTTATGTATCGAGTTGTGCATTTTCCTTGTGCAAGATCAGGATAAGAGAGTATGAGGAAGTCACTTCAGTGAAGTTACATGTTCTTCAGTGTGCAAAGAGATATCAGATTGTACAAGTTGAAGTTGCTGTAAGATGTGCTAGAATTCTGCAGAAAAGTTTTCACTGGTCACTTGTTTGCAAGCATTTCTCTACAGGCAGAGAAATTCTCTACACTGTCCTTTATTAGTGGCAGGGACAGTAATTTCTGACCCATACAATGAAGGATTTTGTTGCTTCTTGGGAAAAGTGAGATCAGACCTTGAATTCTAAATACAAAGGTGTGATTCTTAGTTCCCATGTTACTATGCAATTACTATTAGCAATTAGATGTATGCAATTACATCTTTCAAGGATATGTAAGGAGGGGTTTGGTGAGTTAGACACTTAGGCATTTTTATGCTGATGGAGAGCCATTTACTTACTGAGGTTCAAGGACTGTTGTGATACTTGCAGCCACAACAAGATAGTTGACTCCTGATTTGATCACTGAGTCACAAGGTAATGCCAGGAAAAAGCATGTGTGGCCCTAAATACAGATATCTGGG